>NC_045153.1:24850759-24860759 GCF_900700415.2 Clupea harengus | reverse complement strand
CAGGAGCGGCCGCTGGCAGGGAGCGCGCGATTAAGCCCTCACACATGCAGTGCCCGTCTTGAATCTTTTCTAATTCTTTGTTTGTTTGGAGAGTCAGCGAGTCACACTGCCCACATCTGCAGCATAAAACACAAACGGAGAATAGATCCTCCACACTTGCCCGTTCCTTGGGTGATGCAGCACTACTTATAACAATTAACAACCCCTCTGTGAGCTACCAAACTGGAGTTTGTTGGGGTATCGGGGCAACAACAAGAAAACACTTTTCTGAGATAGATCTTTAAAAAAAAAAAAAAAACACACACAATTGTGTTCTGTTTCCTTAGCACTAGCGGACGCACAGTCCGAGAGCTGTACTTTAACAGAGAGCACCAGGAGAGAAAAAAAGTAATTGCATTATTTATAGATGGAGTGAAATTAAGCACGCTTAAAAGCCAGGGAGGGCTCCAGCTTAATCAGCCCCTTTGATTCATGCTTTCAATTCGTACAGGATCCAAAAGCAAGGCACATTAAATACATTCCCTTATTACTCTATAAACGCAAGGGGCTTCACCACACAAACCACAAGTAATAAATTAATAGTAATAAAAACACAGAGTGCACAGACAGATAGAGAAATTAAACGCCTGCATCAAACACAATACTTAATTCCACTCAGCATAATAAAATCAGAGCAGACAATAATATTTCCAAGAGCCAATCGCATGCACCTTCTGCAGAGGGTGGGGGGAGAAAAAAAAGCTATCAGAATATTTAAGCATACTTACTGTTGATTTGTATCTCATTTGACACTGACTAAATTAATCTAATAAATATGTAGCATTTAAAAGTCCATTTTACACAGAATAAAATATAGCTGTCGATGAAGCCCAAGTGAAAAATGCAATTATTTTCCAATTAGGTTTTGAAGTGAAAGTACAGCAGCGTCCCAACAGAAGCCAGGTCATGTGACCTCTCGGGTGGAGCCCTGCAGACAGTGCATGAGGTATATGAAGGGCCACAGTCACATCTAAACACAGCATAGGACACATCTATTGCTCTGGTGTAATACACATATAAATATATAAATATACAATATATAAATATATACTGTAAATATGTCAAATGGCACAGTGGAACAGTAGACAAGTCAAAGACAACTTAGTTGATATGTCCTGTATGGCATTCTGTGTGCTGCACAGTACAGTACTTGGCAGTAAAATAGCTTTTATAGTGAAATAAAAACAAAAACAAAAACATTTCCACTGGAGTAAAGCAGAATAGAAATACAAACAAAGCAATAAATAATCTTACATTCATATATTTTTTTTTTTTAAATAAATGCATTCTCATGCATAAATAAATAAAACAAAAGTAACATAAATGAATAAACAGTCCTCTGATACCAACATCTGAGAAGAAAATATTGAAATTCAATGCGATGTTGAGCGTGTTTTGTGAGGCAGCAGTTTCTCTCTCCTCATCCATGGCACAGGCCCTGAGCTGGGGTTTGCTGGGGGTGGGGGTGTGTGGGGGGTGTTAGGGGCAGTGTGTGTGTGTGTGCGCGTGTGTGTGTGTGGATTGGCTCACACCCCTCCCCCGCTGCGGTCCACAGACACGGGCTCCCTCTGGTTGAGGCTCTCCTCGGCTGTCTTCATCAGCATGGCCAGACGGTTGTCTGAGACCTGGCCCTTCTTCACCGCACTCATCAGCTGAGGGAGGGACAGCCACTCAGCACATTACTCACTTACAGACAGCATCAGACACTTATGAGCAGATACCAATTAAAACAAGTCAGTTAATAAAAGAACGTCAATTATGAGTCAAACACAGTGTAAACTTATTTTCTGTTAATAGAGTTTTGAATTATGGACCTCGTTCTTTTTTTGTTTCAGCGAGTGACTTTGCAAGTTTGCATGTATGTATGTATGTATGTATGTATGTGTGTGTGAATAAAGAAGAGAAGTTAGCCTATGTTAATCTTATGTCTACGGGTACGTGTGTGTATCAGTGCCTATACATGTGTGTGTTCGCGCATGTGTGTGAGTTAGTGCGAGTGTGCACATACGTCTGAGGGGTAGAACGAGTGTGTCATTATGCTGGTGTTGATGGCTAATGTATGTTCGCACGTATGGGTTCCTCCTGATTATGAAACCCAATTTCCCTCTAATTAGAGTCAGGCTAGAGGCCAGGGAGGCTATAGCCTGTCATTAGGTCTTCACACTTCTGACACCGCCTGCATGGGTCTGCAGTGCTACCATGGCACTTAACATTCACAGCAAAGGTATGAGAAACATGCAAGTGAAGAAAAGCTAAAAAAACCATTGACCAGAATCGGCCGTATTAATGTGTCTCATGTTCTGCATTCATCATTGTCACAGGGCAGGAGAAACCTGTCAGTGTCAGAGGACACACACACTCACACACACACACACACACACACACACACACACACACACACACACACACACACACACACACGCACACACACTCTCTCACACACACACACAGCTCCCTGTTGTTAGACTGAAGCTAGTCCACAACAAAAGCTCCTGATATCATCATAGATTTTGAGCGCTTGGTCCAAAAACTGTCAGTGTGACAGGAAGGCAATTATCATGTGTCTCCTAATAGGCCTACTGAGGGAGGAGTGAACAACTGCAGCACTGACACCAACATAAACAGGAAGGCAACAGAAACACACCAACCTGCAAAAACTCAATGAGTTCCACTTGTCCATTCTTGTTGAGGTCCACTTCATTGAGAATCTCGTGAAGAGCGATTTGGTCTATCTTCACATTTATACTCTACAGAAGAATTGGGTGCGATTATTCATATGATCAAACAGTAGACCGTTTCCGTCATGGTGGGTTCAGAGATAATATTGATGAGTTGTACCACAGCCAATGATTGCCAAATATGTTATTGACAAATCATTATTACCTACTCAGGTTTAACAGTAAACCCTTTTATCAGGCACATTTTATGTACTGTATATATTACAATAAGAACAAGCTACATTTTACAGATTAGGAAACAAACAGAACATTGCATTTTGAAAGTCACCCAGACTTGATCTAGGCCAGTATCAGTCAATCAATGAGGAGACATATTTTATCTATTAAAAGTAATTACACTAAGGTATACCTCAATATAAAAATAAAATCTCTCCAAAGTATGAAAACTAATTCATGCTGAGAGACAAGGATAAAGAAAGAGAGAGAGAGAGATAATATGAACTGCCTTGTGCAGCTCAATGCCATGGTTACAGAGCTAAAAAAAGGAGCACCTGGAACAGTGTGCCTGGTGCTTATACTGGAGTGGAACAGGAGACAGAGAGAGAGAGAGAGAAAGAGAAAAAAAAGAGAGAAAGAGAGAGTAACCTGATGCCTCTCCAGGTCTATCAAAGATACCCAAACGCCCACCTCTCATCATATACACACGCACACACACACACAGACACACACACACACACACACCAGATGGGGAGAACAAAGGGGTCTTTTTAACCTGTAAGACTCGCTGAACATCCACCGTGGTGATGAAGCCCTTATTCTCTTTGTCAAATTTGTGGAAGCGCTTCTGGTACCTGTGCACGCACACACACACACACACACACAAGGGGGAAAGAATAAAAGCAGCATCAACACCACCACTGACAACATAACAACAACAAACAACCTCAGGAGATTGAGAAAGTAAGAACGAAGAAACGTGACGGAAAGGAGAGAGAGATAGAGACGGAGAGAGAGAGAGAAGAGTAGAATGTGTGAGGTTAATTCACGTGAGGTCATCTCCAGCTGAACCCACCTGTCGACTTCGGCGGGGGAGAGCGTGATCTCTGTGTTAGTCAGCTGTTCCGAGCGCGTCTTGTAGCCCATCTCATAGTGCAGGAACCGCTTGGCAGCCGCCAGCTCGCCCTGTGGGAGATGATGCAGAGATGATGTTCAAGCACTCGCCATTGTTTTAAGGGCTGCTTTAGGAAGGGGGGGGGGGGGGGGGAGAGAGGGGTTTCCAGGCAGAGGCAGTTATGTGCTTGGGGGAAAGGCTTTTCGCTTGTTTTCAGAGCCGAGGCATTTAGAGCCAAATAGCAGGAACTGAAAATTGGGGAACTGTGAGGGACTTTAAGTGCCGCCACTTACAGGAAAATAGTTCTCCAACAGGGAGACTCTCACGTCCACACTCACGGCTACTGCAGCCACTAGGTTCATGTTGGACGCAGTGTCTCATATTCACCCATTAAATCCCAAAGTGCTGAAAAAGGACATTGCTTCTATTTATGGGACCAAGTTTGTAAACTGTGTCCATATGAAAGTATTTATAATGTTTATATAGGCTTAACGTACATAATATATGTATGACTGTGTGCAATATGCATCTATTTATGTATGTATATAGTGAGTACAGTGTTTGTGTGTGTGTATATTATGTTATGTTAAACATAATTGTGTTTGTGTTAATCTGTGCACAGAGAGCATATGTGGGCCGAAGGCTCAGACAGTGTTTTGCAGAGTCTCACCATCTTCTTCTCCTCGCTCCAGTCCAGCTCCTTCCCCATGAGGTCCACGATGCGGGGCAGGGCCTCGTCGGCCGCCTGAACGTTCTGGAAGCCGAGGCGGGTGCGCCGTGCGATCACGTCGATGGCTGTGCAGGCGTACTCTTTGATCGCGTATTGAACCTGGGCACAAATCAATCAGTGGCAATTACCCAATTCCCCCTCTGCACCGGCGGAGCGGGGAGGGCCACAGGCTGCATACTGATCCCCACCCCATCCCCATCCCACCCCAGCCCACCCTGACCCTCCCCCGACACCGGCGGACACACAAGGGTCCGCGGCGGCTAACAAAGGGCACGAGCACACAGCGCGGGGCTCTCGCAGGAGCCGGCTGTTCTTTAGACTGGGATCGATAGGAGCCCAGCGTTACATAATAAATGTCACACCTCGCTCTCGATGTAGGGGAACTCAGACACCAGCCGCTGGCCCACGATGGGCCACCTCTTCCCGGTGACGTGCGACATCTTGGCCACCTCGAACGCCCGTCCGCCGTACGCCGAGGCCAGGTGCTGGGCAACCTGTCGGGGGAGGGGAGGGGGTGGTAAGGCCAAAATCTGAGCTTCATCTCACACACAAACACACACACAGGCACACACTCACAAACTGGCCAAGCCTCCCAGGGAAAATACACTGCATTTAAATAGCAGCTTTTGATATTAGATCGATAAGGAGTTTTAACAGTCCGGGCACTCATAGGGAGATGCTGGTGGGGGAGGGGGGGATGATTGCGTGGTCTGACTGTGATCCATTATGTGTGCGAACTAAACAAAGAAGAAGTTATTTCAATTCAAATGGTTTTGTTACTTTTTTCCACAAAAGGTCAAGCACTGTCAAAATTATCAGCATATTGACCTTTTTAAACATTCCGAAAACATCAGGATCATAGATAATGCTCTCTTCCTCCACGCTCTCTAACGAAGGGTTAAAACTCTTTTCACACAAAGTCGCAGAGGGAGGCAACTCTCTCCTGCTTGTCATTTCCAGGTCATTGTACAGTTCATTTGAAGTCTAACATTGCCCACACTATCCTGGAGATTTGAAGGTATTGTTTGGTGTGTGTGTGTGTGTGTGTGTGAGCGTGTGCGTGCGTGTATGTGTGTGTGTGTGTGTATGTGTGTGTGTGTGTGTGTGTGTGTGTGTGTGTGTGTGTGTGTGTGTGTGTGTGTGTGGCGAGGTGACAGTGAAGGCGACTGTCTCCAGTGCTGATCCACTGCGCTTCATGACTGATGTTTAATTCAGCCGGTGGGGCGTCGCGGATCATCATTTGGGTGCTCGGGGACTGATGTCTACATTTCTTCAAAGCCGTCACCTTTAGAGACCACTTATTCTGCCGGATAATATTCTGGTGCCGGTGGAGGTGCAGGCCTTGAGTTAAGCTACCGCTGGTTTGCGTGCAATCATTAGCCAGAACGAGCCGTTAAGGGAAAACCCCTGAGACACATGGCCTGGCAACAGAGAGGTTATTTACATGCAAACATGGCTGATGAGTCTGCCATCTACAGCCCATCTCATTTGACAGGTCTGAAACAGCAAACAAGACAAATGGCCTTGGTCAGTAATGGCCAAATGGCCTGGTCAGTCCACACTAATTACATTTATGAACTAAATTCATTTAGCTTCCATGTATGAACATTTCATAAACTGTTGAGCTCACTCCCGCTATAGATATCATTCTCAAAGGAGAAAGCAAACAGGTCATTAGAGGCATGGTTATAGATAGACAGAACCCTATTTAGTAGTGTGGACTTCGAGGCTTGAATGAGCGTTTCTACGATCAGCACACCTCCACTTCCAGGCCGTAGTCCTGCACCAGGCGGATGTACAAGGTGGGGGTCCAGTCCTTGGCTCCCTCCAGCATCAGTCCCGTCGTCCTGCAGGGTCCAGCTTTCAGGCCGTGGGTCTTCACTACAGCATCCAGAGTCTCCTCAGCCATGGAGCGATATGTTGTCCATTTTCCACCTAGGGCAGAAACAGTTAGATCACGTGTCATGTCACTGGTTTAGTAAAATCAAAAAGTCATACTTTTATTTGATGTTTATACTGAAAAAGTGTCAGTTTGTGTGATTATTGTGTGACTGTAAGAAATGAAAACATTTAAACGTAGAGAAGACAAAGGAAAGCACTTGCTATGACTATAAAATGTGACTAAACGTGTATAATGTACAGTATTCAGCATTATTTAGCCATTATTTACTGGGGGCAATGTGGTTTATGGTATAATAAACACTATTATAAGACTGAAGCCGAAGCCTGACCTGCGATGGTGACCATGCCACTCGGGCTGATGCTGACCACATGGTTGCGGCAGATTGACTGGGTGTCCTTAGAGTTGGGGTCAGTGACCAGGGGGCGGATCCCGCTCCAGGCGGCCAAGACATCTCCCCTCCTCACTAGGATATGTGTGTGTTTGTGTGTGTGTGTGTGAGAGGGAGAGAGAGGGGGGTTGTGGGGGAGGGGGAGAGGGAGACAAGAAGCAGATAAACACATCAGAGTGACGCGGCAGACAGGCGAGCAAGCAGCCAGTCACTCGGGCCTTTATGAGGGTGATGGACAGCCGCAGGAATTACCACACACAGATACGCCACGCAGGCCTCTATCTCCCACTCCCATCGCCGCCGATGAAAAGCTTAAATAACACACACACCCTCCAGTACCACAAACTAAACGGGCCTCTGTTTCACCCCCTTCCCACACACACACACACACACACACACACACACACACACACAAAGACACAGAGACAACACAGCCATTACTTCTCTAACCACCAACCCCACCACAATATTAACTCCTATTTATATCCCGGTGACATATAAAGAATTAAACATTAATGCCCTGTTGTGTATCGATTGAAAAAAATATATACCTGCCACAGTAATGGGCTGGTTGATATTACTGAATAAAACAAATGACAAACTCGTTATCAAAGGGCAGTTTTTAAACATTTATGACAGCCAAGCAGCTTGGAAATGTGAAGGCTCACTTGGGAGGTAAACGACTTGCAGATGTGCATTGGACGTGGGGCCGTGTGAAAGGTAGGATTGTAACTTCCGCCATAATAACCTTTTGCACTATAATGTTATGCATTGAAACCTGCTTGACAGTCACACAAACAGCTTTCCCCCCACAATACCGCAAAAGCTGTCTCCAGAGAGTAACAAAGTTTTGGGTGACTTTTTTTATAATGTGACAAATAATATGTGATAAAAACAAAAACTTCCACACACCAAACAAACAAGTCACACTTGAAACAGATCAAATTCTATGCTGGCTATTGAGCAGTATCACAATCAGCCATCATCCAAAGGCTTGACGGAGACAGACCACAGACCACTCGTATCAGACTGTGGGCACAAACTCCATGACACAGAGGCCAACCCCTTGAGCGCCGAGGCCATTTTTTGGCCTTTGCAGCACAATCCGGCCTCTGAGTTTCTGGCCTGGGTGACTCATGTGTGGAGAATGAATGGAGCAGGGATGCGGGGACACTCTGAAAGAGAGAGCCTCCCATACAAATCTTCACACACACTCACACACACATGCAGGCTGGTGAGAACAATGAGAAGCCAGTCCTCAGGCATCCAAGTATCTCTCTTCCTCTGTGAGTGTGTGTTTGTTTTTGAGTGTGTGTGTGTGTGTGTGTGTGTGTGTGTGTGTGTGTGTGTGTGTGTGTGTGTGTGTCATGGAGACTGGAGAAAGGCAGTGGGAGATGACTTTCTCCTCTTGGGAAGGACTGTCCACTCCAGGCCACAGTGAGTGGTAGGTGTCAACAGCGCGCAATGTGACAAATCACCCCCGGACAGACTGCGTCGTCTGCACTGAGGACTCCCAGTCAGCACTTCCACAGGCAAGGACGGATCGAGGATCTCCTCTCCCTCTTTCCTCTCGGCCAGCCACTCACTCACTTTCACACTTCCTCCCCCCCCCCTCCTTTCCTCCGTCCCTCCTCCCCCCCTGAGGCTGTGGCAGTCCCCTCTGCTCCCCGTGTGACCACAGGACTTTACCAGGGTCTCGCCCTGACATACGCCTCGTGTCACTCTGCTGTCCGCAGCCTCCTGCCTAGAGCCAGTCTGCAGTCTGAACTCACCCCAGCCCCCCCCCCCCCCCCCCTCCCTCCCTCAGCTGACACATCACTCCAGCCTCTTCATCTGACCTCAGATCAGCTCTCTCACACGCCGCCTCTCACTCAACACAATAGGAGAAAACACTGGGGCATTTTAAAGGGTTTCCTCCTTTTGGTTGTTTTCCCCCAGTGTGGATGAATACGTATGCATAGCAATAATAGTGTAGGGTGGCTGGATAAGAGCCAGATATCTCATAGTCTGCTGAGGCGTGAGGCGGCAGAGAGACGGTCATTAATATATCTCTGGGTTTGTGTGTTCTGCTCTGCGGCGGCGGAGACGCCCAGGCCTGATGTTCCACCGGGCTAATCAATCAAATAATCCAGGAAACAGCTCGGCCACTAAAAACAATTAGAGGCCTTGTCTGAAATCAATAAAAAGAGCCGCGTTTTCGTCAGGACACTCACCGCTCATTCATTTAATAAAGTCCCCACGGGCACGGAACAAAGTCGTCCGTTAGCACGAGAGCGCGAGAGGTCTCAGCTGGACAACTATGAAAAAAATGCACCGAGATGGAAAAATGACTAGTCGAAAACAATCTATTGAATGTGGCCTTGTGTATTTTGTGGCCCCCCTTTTCTTTTTCTTCCCATCCTCTCACAACTCAATATATATCGCACGTGGAGACCCTTGACAATGTGTGGGGGGGCTGGAGTATGGGAGCATGGGTAAATCTATTCATTCTCAAGGGTTCTGAAAGGGGAGTTGGGGGTGAGGAACATGAATATCAAAGTGAGAGTGAGCGGTGGCCAAATGAGAGCGGCTCATAAAGTTGCCATCAGGAAGAATCAGAGTTGTGCCTCCACTTGACTGCGGCACCCATTCATAATTAAAGCGGGGATTTGTATCTGTCTGCTCTCGGCGGCCTCCTGATGAAGTAATATCTCCACCGATGTCCAGCGCCGCCGCCGGATTAACTCATTTATTTGTGTCAGACGCCTGCACTGCTAGCAATTTGTAAATCGCAGAAAGGGGTAAAACTGAGAATGTCCCAGGCTGATTACTACAAATATAGATTATTGGGGTTAGTCCTTATTGCAGTGTTGGTGAAATAAAATGTTTAAAAGCTAAGCTTAAATAAAACTTTTGCATAGGGGGTTTGTGATCGAGAAACTGTCCAGAAATTGATGGAAATTGTTGATGGATGGATGTGTGCAATTTTCCCCTTAAAAAGTGACAGCCTCTCGCTCACCTTCCACGTCAGGGCTGAGGTAGTTGCGGATCTCTTTGAGGATGAAGTTGATGTCCTCCTCGGAGGGAACGGGGTGGGGGGTGATGTCGGTGGGCGTGTCGGTGGTCCCGGCGATGGTCATCTTCTCCCATGGCAGGAAGAAGATGACTCGCC
>NC_045153.1:24815759-24848259 GCF_900700415.2 Clupea harengus | reverse complement strand
TTGGCTATGGCAGCCCCATACCTGGCAGCGGTGAGGGCGATGGCGAGGTTCATTCGAGCATCGTTGTGTTGTCCTGCAGCGAGGGGACAGGAGCAGGGGAGAGGATGTGAGTCACCCCCCAGCCAGTGACTGGTGGTATGGAAGTGTGTCGGAACCGATATGTCACATCTGTCCCTGTCACTTTGCATCAACGGCTTGGCTGCTCCGGCCGGCATGAGGAGCACACTTAAAGCCACAGCGGCCCTTTGGCCTGTGTGCCAAATCCAACCCCAACCCTAACCCCCCCCCTCTTCCGACCTCTCCACCATCATCTCCTCCCCTCACCCCCCACCACCACCATCCCCCCCTCTTCCCCTTGCCTGGCGAGGCCCACCGTGGGGCAGAGGGCTGGGCCAGGGAGGGCTGGGCCCAGCCCTCTCCCCTCTACACACACACACACAGGGCCTGGATGATGAGGACCTGCTCCCACCACCACCACCCTTAAGCCACTGATTGCATGCTGTACATTCTCTCCAGGGATCTCCCAACACCAGCGGTAACATACCATACTGATTAAACAGACAATTAAGCAGGCAGAAATTAGATTAGATTAGATTACATTACATTAGCTTAGACTAGACTAGATTGGATTGAATAGATTAGATTCAACTTTATTGTCACTGTGCAGAGTATAGGTACAAAGCCAAAGAAATGCAGTGAAAATACGGCATGAAATAGAGTCTTGTTTGTCTTTATAAGGCGGCCTCTAAATGGAGGCATCAGATGATATAATTGAAATACAAAGATGGCAGAGGAGGGGGACACAGAAATCATTGGAAATAATTATTTGCCTAGTCTTTGCTGGGCACTGTATTCAATCCATCCATGTCACGGGAAACACTTGTGACAAGGAATGTTCTTCCTTCTACAGCTGAGATACTCAGCTAGAATCCCTTTAATGAACAGTGGGGATCTTGTATCAAGATTTATGGATTAATCCCTTTCTGCCTCTGAAATACCAGAGATCTATATTCAGAGTCACAAGGTCAGAAGTTTTGTAATTTAAATGAAAGGGTTTAAAAGGTGACAAATGAACAAAGCCGGATTTCATTACAAAGTGATACTTATACATCTTTTAAGATTTATTGCCGGATAATCTGTGGTTAAAGAAAAGAGAGGAGTCCGGATGATTAATCACTTTTAATGTTGGTGTCTTGGGCAACTCTGTTTCTATTTGTTATTGCCAGGGAAGTTGGAGCCCTTTGGTGTTGGCCAAGGATGTTGCTACCTCGCAGGAATGAAGGAGGCTTGCTGGACCTCTTGATTTATTTTTTTCTATTTAAACGACTGGAGGCTAAGTAACTGGTAGGCTCTGGTTAATGCTACAACATGCTTGGAGCGATTCTCTCAAGAAGAAAACTCAAAGACAGCACAAAAACAGCCAAGCAAAAAAAAAAAAAAAAACAGATATAAAGGCCATGCTTTAAAATGAATTACGCACAGGACTATGTAGGCTGCCATAATGGATTAGAGAATGTAGAGGGGGGGTTTTTTGTTGCTGAAAACTACAATATTTCATCAAATCCTTTAGCTTGAAAACTACCTCTGCTTTTGTTGACCCCTAAGCAAACAAATCTGAGATTATTCACAGCAGCACATGAATACATACCATTAAGCTGTTATAAATATGGCACAAATGCCATGTTGGTGCTGGATATTAATTATCACAGCAATTAATACATCTGTATCCTTTCAAAGTGAAATGAAAAAAAAAGTGAATAAAGAACGACAACAACGATCTGCACAATTACCACACGGCCTTGCAGGCTCTCTGTGAGCAAAGCGAAATTAATGTCAAAACTCCCTGGAGGAGAGGCCAGTGTTCAGTGATGCCCCCGCCCCTACCTCCTCTGTAATCCGCGCCTCCTGGAGGTACGAAACTCACTGGAGTGCAAGGAAGTCCGCGGCAGGACAAAATGCTGCAAAATGACAGGGACAATCATGACAATGAATTTCATGTCTCCCAGTCATGAGGCAGGGATGCTTGGCTGAGCTGACTTGTCCAATTAAATTGTTGCAGGTACAGAGAGAGTCGCAGTCATTATCCCAGACGCCAACTGAGTAAAGGAAACAAGGCCAGTACACACAAAGAGCCGAGATGTCCGGGATAAAGCGCTAAAATAAGACATTTTCACTAAAAATTACAATTAAGATGTGGTCATGTGGTATGCATATGCTATACACGAGTAGAACTACCCCTGTATCTCCCATCACAATAAATCTTTTTTTTTTTTTGTCAAATTCAACAGAATCTTCTACTAAAAGACTACACAGCCCTAAGAGAGGACGTGTCTCTGGATACAGGAACCATATGAGTGTGATGGCTTGCCAAATCTAGAGATGAACTCGGGCAGTCCGAGCCCCCGTTCCAGTAACAGAGGGCCAGCCTTTAAAATGTCACTGCAATGATTGTCCCCAACCAAATAGCTGCAGGGAGAAAATGTCTGCTTAAGAGAGAAAATTGTATTTTCTTTAATTTTTCAGCATATGTGTGTAATGATTTGGCCAAGTGAACAGATTAATATTATTATTACAAAAAAAAAAAAAAAACACCTAACACACAGACATATATGCCCTAGAAGAAACATTATATAAAAAAAATGTTAGCCACAAGATAAAAAAGGAAAGGCGATATGATGAAAGGTGAAAAACATAAATAGTCCATGTGCTTAATGCCCCCTCTTCTCCCACTTACTTCTGCTAAATGAGTAAGGTTGACACATCACTGCTCACATAGCTGCCCCATTCCCCCAGAATATGTTGCCTTTTTGCAGTGCATGGGAATCCGCATATCCTCAAATGCTAAATGAAGTCTGACAGATGGCCTTGAGAAACAAAGTTGGTAGTTTGAGGCTACAAAGAAGACCCTGAGTAAACAAGACATGCTATGTACACCCGGGCTAACAATGAACATATGCTTTGTTTTTCTGATGCCAACACAGAGCACATATTGCCCGGAGACAGGGAGAGAGAGGCCGGGACGGGTTGGAGCACATCACCCCGTGGCTATTTTTTGTTTGAAACAACCTTATTTCTAATTTGTTTACAGCTGCGTGGCCTGAAAGCATGCGGCTTGTGTAAAATCAGAGGATTACGAAGGAAGACTCCGCTTGGAAGAGTGTGAGGGATATTACACATTACATTTTTAACCTCTCTGTCCCTTTTCTTCAGTGTCAAATAATTACAAGCGTGCAAAGAATTCTGTCTTATCTGCAAAATTACATGGTTTTTGTGACCATATGCTACTATGTGTTTTGCCACCACGTGCCATGTTTAAGACCAATATTTGAACAACCATTAACTATTCAAATTAGTGTTTGCTAATGAACTCCATCTCAAGCACAAAATGTGTCATAGTGAAGTGATAATTTGATGTACAAGATGAATTGCTCTAGAACACAATTACATCTAGTCAGGTGCAACAGTATGACTGAAATAAAAAATGAATGAGCAGAAACATACACACGAACAAACTGCCCTACATTTTTTTAGCACAGCTTTAAATTAGCATATGTGTGGACAAGGCTGATGAGCCTAATTGAGTTTGGCAATCCTGGCACTGGAGAGTGTCAGTGATCGTATGGCTGCTGGACTCACCGTCGTAGTAGACGATGGCTCCCACCAGCTTATCCTTCTTCAGCATGGGGAAGAGCTCCAGAGCTTTGGCCTTGCTCAGGACGTAGCTGCTCTTCAGGCACTGCGCACCAGCCACCAGGTCATACATCTTGATCCCGGCCCAGTAGTACGGTAACTGCCACCACCTATCACAGGGTTAGTTAGTAGCAGAGGAGCTGGGTAAGTCAGCTAGTAAGCTTTAAAGGACACTTTAAAGGTGTAGTCAGTGGCTTTATTTTTGATTTTTTTTTTGTATGCTTCTAGGGCTACAAAAATGACAGATATCTGAAGGATGATAGTTAATGATTGTTCTTGTGTTGCTGTTTATAGTATTTTTTATACATTTGTTGACAAATTCAACATTTGACATTAGACACGGACATCCACATGGCCTGGTTGCTTCAAATGCTTAAAAGAGGGCTGAAATACAGGGCTGTGTAAAGAGCCCAGTAAGAATGGAGAACACTGTTTATATATCATGCCTTCTGAGTTCCAGAAACATTCTCATGCTTTGAAAACAAAAATGACTTTCGGCAACGTTACACATAAAGAGAAGGAACTAAGGAGTCGAAGGGCAAAGGGGCACTGAGGAGAAACCCTGGGAGTGTCAGTTAGAGCCAGTATCAGGACTGCTTAGTGCCGCACTCTTCCACCTCACTCAGAGGACTTCAGAACAAAGCAATACAGGCGTCATAAAAAACCTAACTGTAGCTTGACACATTGCATATTCTCACAATACCTCATTAAAGGGTTGATGTAGCTGGGAAAAACCTGCTATACCAATTTCCATTGAGATTCCTAAGCCCGGGGGGTGGGGGGGGGTTCCAGGTCAGTAACATGGATGGTGAGGCTCTGTTACTGTCACCGGTGGCAGAGGCGTATTGGCGTGAACAACGCAAACTGTCATCTCTTCCAAGGGTAAAGAAAAGAAAAAAAAAGAGTGCAATCGCAGGCACTCCACACAAAAGCCCCTGTGTGTTTTTTTTCTTTTTCATGTCTGGGGTACGTAAAGTGGAGGCCGCGGTAGATGTCATAGAATTTCATTAGAGCAATGAGCAGGAAAAGACAAAAGGGAATGCTGATGAACTCAACAAAGGCAGATAAAAATGCAATTAACAGGGATGGGGAAACCGCACGCAGGATCTATAGAGGAATATAAAACTGACACCGCCTTCGGGTCAAACATGCAAAACACTGTTTTCCTCTGCGTGCTGACACAACTTTCAGCAGTTTACCAGTTTACCAGAAGGCCACTGTTTAAAGATGCTCCATCCATGTAAATGTTGACCTCTGAGGAGAGGGCTAATCTATTAGGCTAATTTTCACATTTACAGAATGTCTGTACAAAAGGAGGCAATAACACAGGCCAAGCATTGCAGTATATTTTCTTCACTTTTTGTGATCCCTTTTCGTATCTGGTAAATCTAACTGCCATCCCCTTAAAAACTTATGAATGCACTGTGGCTGAAACATTTTAAAATCTACGGCTGAAACATTTTATGCTCCACCGATACATTCCATTTCCGACATGGAACAAAGCATACATACTAATGTGCATGGCCATTCTTGCCACTCTTGCCACTCTCCCCCTCTCTCTACTTCCTACCTCCCCAGTACTGCTATCTCCACAATGATGGCAGCAGTAACCCCTTCGTAAAGGTGCAGTGAGAAATAGGAGTTGGTGAGTCCATGTCGTAGCAGATCATTTGGGGGAGATGGCAGGGGCATAGGGGCAGACTGATGGCTGTGTGGTAGGGGGGAGAGTGAGGAGTCTGGGGGGATGAGAGCACGGCGCAGCACTCGGAGCCTCCTCTACCGGCCCCGGTAATGAGCCACACCTGTACACTGCTTTAAATACCAGAGAGGATCGTAAATGTCATGTGCAATTAAAGCTCATGATACAAAGCGGCACAAATCAAATCAAGCCCCTCAGTTCACGCCGGCCCGAGACGAGGAGATGATGGACCGTACGCGCGCACGTCACCCCACTCTACCGAGAGCAATCGACAGGAAGTTTATTGCCTATGGGGCAGGACTGGAGGTTTCAGGGGTTTCAGCAGGTCTGTGTCCCCTGGTCCGATGCCAAATACCGGGCATCTTAAAGGAGGGTAGGGGGGGGGGGGGGGGGGGCAGCACCTTGTTCAGTTTTACTATACCAACAGATGCGCTGCAGATGAGAGCAATCTTGGCTCGTGGCGGAAACCGGTCAGGTGTTCTCCCGGTTTTTGCTGTTAATTAATCAAATTACGGTTTCAACTGTGAGGTGGCGTGCCTGTGATTGGGTGACCTTTTGCTGAGCCACTTCAATCACAAGAGCTCAGGTGACACGTGGCCCAATTGGCACGGATCGGGAGGGAACTTCACCGCCACCTTCACACGTAGCTGTTCAGGTCATTAGAGAGGGGCATCCCTCCGACTCCAAATCCACAAGTTCATCATAATTAAAATGTACACAAAGGAACCATTTAATTAACCATTAGCACACATAATTAGTATGTTGACGCCCACTGTCCCTTCAGGTGCACCAGTAAATGGAGCGGCCATTTCAGACCACAGGGTTAGTCACCCTGGGGTAACTGTCCAGCAGGCAGGTTAAAAGGTAGACAGACAATATTGTTCTTACTGAGCAGGACTCTGGTCTAATGAGTGACTTCCTTACTTGTAGACAGGAAGCATTATGGGTAATGGGCCAGACAGATGAGGAGCAATCTCCAGCAGGTTGGCGCGTTCATGGAGAGCCTCCTTCACCATCATATACTGCAAGAGAGGACAGAGCAATATTACATCAGTAGTGCAAAAGAAAAACCAATACTCTGTAAAGATGATACAATATTCCCCATTGTGGAAGTTAGCTTTGGCCCAATTTGAAAGGGCTTAAACAGCCTCATTGAAATATGAATAAAGGTGGACTAGATATCTAATATAACTGTCCATCTATCAAAGATATTTCTGCCTGTGCTCTTTGAGTTTTTGCCTTCATTTTTCGAGCAGCCAGTCAGGTATAATGTCCCAATGTCCTAATGTCTCCCTGCATATCTGCTGAGTGTGCACCTGCATCTGCTGCAATCACACTAATTGGGCCCTTCCATAGTTCACCTTTAAGACCCCACTATGTTCAAACAGATAGGAAAATAAGCCCGGGAAAGAACAACATGGGCCTAAAATAATGAGATTCCTCAGGTCTTCTGAAATGTAACAGAAAACGATGACATTTGGATTTGAACCCGGGTGACTCCTTAACAATACACAGACAAAGGAAGACCAAAATGCTTTATTCCCCCCATTACTTTGATATAATTTTCCATATTAATTTTCATCTTGATAATGACAGCTGCACTCTATCCATTTTTTTTCCCGAGTGTGGTGAATTCTTTGAAATAACTTTACCAAAGAGAGGGAGACAGAGAGCGGCGGGGGTATAAAAAAAAAAGAGAAAAAGATCTCACCGCCACTCAGTCTATGGGTACATGTCAAGAGCTACCGAGAATGAAAAATGAACAGTGAGGGGGAAATAGAACAATATGACCAGACGGACCAGGAATTCCACAGATAAGTGTCAACCGTGGAGAAAAAATGAAGCATTTACCTGTTCATAATCTAATTTCATGATGGCTTTCTGTAGATATCGGACTCCGCCGTGAATGAGCTTGGTGCTCCTGCTGCTGGTCCCCGATGAGAAATCATCTCTTTCCACCAGGGCAGTTTTGAGATCTGACAGTGGGGAAGCCAGGCAAACAGATCAACGGCAGCCTGATATTTGGCGACTTATTTTCCCCAAATGTTTAGAATGCATTGCATATCATTTTCATATGCATCTCCCTCTCCTGTAATGCGCTCCGAGGAAAAGATATTGAGAGGGCATTCATATCTCCTTTGGGTGCGAGAGGCATTCATATTCATAGGAGAGGCACTGGGAGGTGTGAAACCTAAAATGTCTACCAAAAGAAAAAAGCTGTTTATTTCAAATCATATTTCAAACTCAAACTCAATATTTCAAATATTCTGTAGTCAAGGATGTTGAAAGCTATTCATAATAGTGGATTACGGAGGAGATATTCAGAGTCTGATGGTGGCAAAAATCTTTGAATTGATAGTTTTGTTTGAAAGGATCTGATTTTGTTGATGTTTGTTTACTAACATGAAATGGAGTTGTTTATGGAGAGGATGAATCCAGAGAACTCTTAACATTGAGAACTAGTTCTCCCTCTCAGTTCAGTCTTTCACCATTTCAAGCTTCTGTCCCAGACGGCTAGAAGCTGCAAATCCCAAATTTGAAAAGAAGAAAGGGAAATAGATGTGGATTATGGAAGGAGGATGAGGGGTTTCCAGTCTCTCTCCCCCCCACCCCCCCCACTCATTTTTTCCCCAACATTAGACAGTAAAAATGGATAAACGGAAAAAAAACAGAGGGAAAAAACAGATTAAAAGAACCTCTAACCATGAGCATAGATAATTGATTTAGGATGTAATGGGAACCACGAGAGTAACCCTCATCTGGGGGTATCCAGAGAGTGTCATGTTTCAAACGCCATGATTGAGCTTCTGCCCCCTCACTGTCTCTCTTGTTTTTTTTCTAGAGGAGGGCGAGGAGGACGAGGAGGAGGAGGAGGGCAAACATCCTCCAAGTCCAACACTTCCGCCGCTCCTCCCTCCCCAAGATCCCCAGCTGAAGCGACTTAAAGCCTGAGCCCCGGAGAGGAGGCTCGGAAGCAGCACCAGCACAATGGGGTATCAGGTTACGCAACATCGGCACAGAGAATATCCACTGCAAAAGCTGCGAGGGGGGACCGGCACAAAAGTGTGCCGCGCGAAAATCCCTCCCATAAAAAGACGCCTCTGAACCGTGGCTTGCCTGCCGCACCAGCAAAACAAATTGGATTCATCCGAATTTTTCTTGTCGTTCGCCCAGTCGCATCTACACACTGTGAACACAGCTCTTTGGTGGCATCTAAATTCCAGAATCCTGTGCTTAGGTCTTGTTTAAATCCCGCTGTGTGAAATGAGTTAATCATAAAAACACACTCTATCGTTTTTCTTTATTTCTCATCCAAATACAAATGGATACAACTTATAGTAAACCTCTTTGCCTTGCATTTGGTTCCCTGCTGTGAACACATGGTTGAAATGGACCCCAGAACAGTGACAAGGGCCACTCTTAGTCCATGCGACATGGGTTTCATTCATTCATTAATCATTTAGCCTTCCTAATTCCTACTTATGCTAACACCTCAGCTAATGCCTCGTGAGAAATGACAAACACACACAGTGGTGTGGGGACGGACGGACGGACGGGGGTGGGGGGGGAGTGAACTTACTGCGTGTGACGGCGTCTAAGGCACAACCTGCGCCCGTGGCCCCTCCCCCGACCACCAGCACGTCGAACTCGTCGGCGTGGCCCAGGGCCCCGAGCTGGGCTGCCCTGGAGGGGAGCTCATCCTGGAAGGCCACTTTCACCTGTTCCGCAGCCTGCACTCGGGCCTAGCCCATCGGAGCAAACAGACCAGTCATCCATTTCATTGTCATATGACTCGGGGGGACAGTGCACATTAATAAATGCATTTCATTATTATGCACATGTCTTCATATTCTTTATGATGGATTTTTAAGAAAACACAAATCATGCATATTCTGTGGGAGAAAAAAAAGGCGTCTGACAGCACAAAGAAATAAGAAACAATCAATCACATGCTAATTTATTTACTTCCCCCCCTCTCCAAACTAGTGTCCAGCTAGATTAATCACAAATATGCATGCAACACAAGCATTCAAAAACAACACTGCAGCCATGCAAGAGATAGGAAAGCACTCAGCTGTTAGACGATATGTAGACAGTGGAACAAATACTGTAGAGCAGCATGCATGACCAGTGAAATTAATGTTTGTTTGTTTTTAAGAATAACATAATTTCTTACCCATTGAGGCTTTTGGATGGGAACATGAAGGACAAATGAGACCCAGACAAAACAATAAGTGTTTTTCACTGATGGGTAGATTCAGTTTTAAACAAAGTTTAAATCACACAATGTTTATTGTGAGACTGAACAGAAGTGTTTAAAAGATATTTGTCCCTTGTGTCTGTACATTAATATGTAGCTAATGTGTAACATCCGTGTAATGTGTAATGTGTGTCGGCAGATGAGACAGCAGCTACATCAGAGACAAAAGTTGTAGTCTAAGGATGATGTAGTTGCTATGGTAAATAACCGGGCAAATCTAAAACTGGAGTCTGTTGTTACATCTATTTATTCCATCAGTGTAGTACTGCTTGAGGCCAGAGAGTTTAGCTAAGAAAAGCCTTCTAAAACATCTGACTAAAAAAATGCACCAATCTTCTCTCTTTCTTTCATCAGTAGCTGCTCACTGTTTCTTTCAAATGAACATGTCCCCCAGCTTCAGATCTCTAAATATTTGGGTATTAATTTGAAGGCTCACCTGTTTTTTCTTTTGCTCCCTCAGTTCTGAAAAGGCATACAATGCAACCAGAGTTCCACCGCCAAAGGCGGCTACCTTCACTGCCTTCCGTACTGCCATATTGTAGGCCTACGGCCCAGTCTTCCTGGCTGGAAAAGAAAGGCATCATTGTTTTTAGTTGCACACTTGAAGTATTATGTGTGCTAAATTCAATTTGCTGTGCAAACTACTCATTTTTCCCGTAGTCACAAATCCCTTCATAGTGCCATTTCATTTTTTGTTCCTTCTTTTTCCTATTACACATAAGGTTGTTTTACCCCATCTTTCACTTCAGTTAGCATCAGCTACCAGTTATCGCTTAAAACATCTTAAGACACTGGGCAAAGTAATTACTCTACTTTTCAGTCATTTACACACATATTTACAGAAGGGTCTCAGTTCACAACACATCTTAAAATACTGGGGAAAGTAGTTACTGACTACAGAACCGACTAAGCTTGTTAAACTTGTAAAATGTATTCCGGGGTTGAATGACTGGAGCTCCATGCAAAAGCAGCAAACATTAAAAAGAAGCATGTCAAGCGTCTTAAATGATTACGCAAAACACTTAACTATATTACTCCACTTAAGGCCTTAACACCACTTCTCCTCCCTCTAGTAAATATGTTTACTCTCGCAGAGATTGACAAGGCGACGTTTCGGGGTTTGCCTCGTTTTCACAAGAGCACAATTTACCAATTGATTGTGGCATGGAGGCCACCTGCAGCTTCCTGAATACATTTTCACGAGAAAAAAGCACAACTAGGATATATTGCCCCATGACATGAATATGCAAGGACCGCCACAGACGCTGGCGCAGTCATTACTAATGTTGCTGCCAATTATAGAGTATGTCATGACACTATGATCCATGAATATTCATTGCTGACTGATATACAGACGCTATTGAGCAAAAGGCCTCTGTCCCCATATTACTGTCTCATTGTGGCGTGTGAACAGGTATCTCCATCATGCCAGCAAGGCACCATCCAGCTGCCAGATAAGCTGTTCCACCAGGCCTAACTAGTTAAATGTGTGTTATATAAAGGTGTATTAAAGTGATGGAGCACTCTACGGCTCCAAAGAGCATGCATTAAAGCATATTAAGTAGACGTTTAGTCCTCTAAAGAGGAAGCCTTAAATTGGAAATAAGATATAGCACACTGCCTAAAGGAGCGGGACGTCTCAGGTGTCTCAAAAATGACAGTGAAGGGCTGTATTCTACTGAAGCAGTAAACCCAAAACATGTCCCTGTGTATGGCTGTGTCTGGAGCCTAGCGCTGCAGAAAAGCAAGATTTGTTTTCAGCATTGTCTAAAAGTATCCGTGACGCAGTACAAGCTAAAGGCTAATGAGTTTGTCATTTGCGTGGTTTAAGATTTTTTAAATCCAAAAATTCCTTGTTGGGTGATTGGACTATTGTGTCCCACTCACTGCAAAATCTGATACAATTACAGCCAACTGGCAACCAGCTATATTTAACCTTCAAATGTTATCAGTCATCCAAGGGGCACAGGAGTTTGCAAAACATTAAGGTTTGTGTCTGTTACCTAGAGATAAGTGTGTGAATGATGCTTGCCTGTTGCTACTAGCTTAAGTTCAAACAATAGCTGTTGTTACAGTTTCTCTATTGATTTATATGTATTTTCCCAGTTCAATTGAACAGTGAGAGTACATTAGATCAACTGAAATATCTGAAGTGTATATATGATTCATTGTATTTCTAACATGAGATGATGTCTATCCTGCCTTCCTAGTTTCCTGTGTAAGAGTCCTCTTGACTATACCCAACACTGCAAGTGCTCTCTAATACTATGTCCTATGTATGGATATAGATATTCTATGAATGAAAAAACACATATTTGAATGCAACAGAGGTAAAATTCACAATGGCAATGCACTATCATAGTTCCGGTGAATAATGCTCATATACAGTAACTGTGGCTGTCAGGATTGCAGTCTCGAAGATTTAACTCAAAGTAATAAGACACAGACACTTAAAGCTAATTGTTCTAGACTGCTCTCTGTGTCCCTTGAACGCGGTGTTTTAGATTTTTGCTTTTTTTAACTGAGTCGTTTATTGAAAAATTCACAATAAGAATATCTGGATATCCAGTTGTGGTAAGGTATCAGCGTTTTCACCCCTTAAACTCAGAGCCAAGAGTGCTGCTGCATATGGTGCCTTAGGAGTCACTCTTGAGTGGCCATATTCATGCTGTAAAGGTAAAGATAGGCAACACGAATGGTCATGTGTGAGTGAGTAGAAAGCAACGGACCTGACCTAAGAATAGATGTGACACATTTCAGCAAATTGATAGTCTGCAACTAAACACATGGCCAGGTGACCCTTGTGCTTGGCATAGCAGCTGCTAGTGATACAAATGGTCATGAACTGAGTACATTCAAAGAACTGAAACTTTTTTTCATACTAAGTCTAGATCTCAGCCATTAACACTTGAAAGCTCACAGTACACGTTTAGAGTACTTGTGTAGTTGAAATGTAACTGCACTGGCATTTTAGGACACTATATGATCCACTGGCTTTCCTTTGCCCTCAGAGTTCAGAGATGACATCAATCTCATGCCTTGTCTTCAAGCATGCCCTTTCAATCCAGTGTCTATTCATAGTAGTGAAATACCTTATAGCTACACTATATGTTAGTATGGTCTACTTTATAAACAAAACCTTCAAAAACCAATATCATATATTTTACACATGCTCACACATTCATAAATGTTTAACTTAATTTGCATAAAAAGCATCACACTAAGCACAGAAGACTATCCTACCTCACCAGCTCTTCAAGAAATGCATCAGATACTTGCTAAGTTGACTGAAAATGTGATGCCACCACTAAATAACTGCCTCTCACCAGTGAGTGTAGTGAACTATCTTTATCTAACTGGTTAGCTGCAAGTAACAACTGCATTTAACACATGACAGTTTAGGATCATGGAAGCTGTAATCTTTAATTTAGACAAGAATTATGGGATTTAGTTTTGACACTTACGGCTTCTTCGATGTATCGAGGTAAGCGTGTGTACCCAACAAAGTAGGCAATGACAGCGCTTGTAGTGATTCTGGCACGCAAGGACTTATCTGCAACTGTCTTTGGCAACCAAACAAGGAAGTGAGGACGGTTTGATGAATGGTTCTCTCCTCGAATCGAATTGGAGGATGGGCCTCCTTATCCAATCGCACGGACAGTTGCTGGATTACATCTTGTTTTGCCGATGACGCAGTGGTTTAAGCTCTTTAAAGTCGAAGAGATGAATCTGAAGGAGCTCATCTACAGAGTTCAAAGGAACGTCTCCGATTAAATTCATATACAGTTACATCCCACTGAAGTCAAGAACTGTGATGTCATAAATGATAAAAAAAAAAGAATGTGCCTGTCAGTTAGGTGCTGATTCAATGAATGAACATGTATTAAATTGTGATGTTATTCCTCGCTAAGATTAGGCTACGATATATAATGATAAAATGACGACATCACAAGATCTATGCAGTTTTTCGTATGCGTTTTAAGTACAATATTCCTTGTTGCTCTTTGAACTTTAGAGGGGCTAGAAGGGCTTTCCTCCTATTTCTGGCTCAGGACCCTAGAGTCTGCATATCATGTCTTGACAGCAGCTTGGAGTGGTCAGTTGAAACAGGTGGACCTCAGAAACGTGACATGCACAATTTTAACTCTGTTGTAACAGGAAAGACTCGAAGCCCCCTGAAGACACTCGAAGAGAGATTGAAATGTTGTTGCATTGCTACAAGGAACCTCCTGTAAGATCTAATCACTTGACATTTGTACAGGCAAAATTATTCAGACAATGGCAGTATATCTCGCATTCGTTTAAATGGTTAACTATGTATATATACATTTAAAAATTCAGATGCATCTTCTGACAAACTTTTAAACTTTCTGACTTAAAACAGAGTTGATACAATCACTGTTTATCACATAGTTGTGAAGGTGTTTGCCTGTTACAGGAGAAGAAATGCTGGTAGAAGAGTCATTGTTCTCTTTAAGGTTAAGGATGCCCCCTTTAGAACTGAAAATCCTACAATGGGTAAGAATAATACTGATGCTTTTGAAACATCTCTTCCCAGGGAGCACACGTAGGCTAATCATGAAAATGTACCTCCTATTGTAAGTCGCTTTGGATAAAAGCATCTGGTAAATGAATAAACAGCTAAGTCACGGTAAATGTCTCTTGACTGAATTCCAAACAAGAGGCATTTTGCCATGTTTCATTTTCAGGCAAAGCAGAACTTTTATTAATCAATACCATTTGTAAGTGTATTTATCAAAAAAGCACACCAGGTCCCTCATGTTATGCAAAAGCAAGCCAATAGGTAATATACATGGGTTTATCTGTAACACTGTGATGATGAACACACACACACAAGCTTACAAACCCTTGTTACGCTGTCCTACACCCAGTTACACTCTTGTATGGGATTTCCACAGTCTTTGTTACTGCCACTGTGGAGAAAATGCACAGCATCATCTGAGTTGATCAACAGAATTCTAAAATGGTGGCGAACCCATGTTTAGACCCCATTTGATTGTCTGGGAAAAGTCCCAGTGTCTATCTACACTCCTCTCAGATATGTGTTGATTGCTAGAGATTTGTGTGTGAGTGCTGCAGACCTCCTACAGTCATTAATGGACTCTTTGCTACATCAGAACACATTCTGGCTTTGGAGTGGTTCTACTTCTTTCTTAGGTTGTTTTTACATATTTGACAAATGTTCTGTTAATACTTAATGATTACACTGACAACAACATATTGACAAATAGGGGAATAGTCATCAAAAACTATGCATTAAAAAATCTGAAATAATAACTAAGTATACCTAGATGTTTTAGTTCATACTAAATCATAACTATGCCTGTGTTGTATTTTCAGGAATTGGGATAAACCTAATATAATTGCAAAATGAATAGGAAATTGTCCAACACGTTTTTGCTAAAACTGCAGACAACACTTACAGTGTAAGTCACCCAGGCCCATAGAAATGTTTGGAACAAAGCTTTTGCGAGATCGGTAATAAGGAGAAATCATGAAATGAGTCATAAGTGATCCCTTTCTAGTCAGAGAGAAGCCCTGGCTATTTACTGGGTTTGATAAGGAGGTCAAATCAGTTTCATTGACCAATGGCTGGTGAACAATAGTGTCCTCTAGAGGAGAGTGCAATATGTCATGGAGAGAAAATATATTACATAGAATCTCCTCTGTTCATTTTTTAGCATTGAAAAAATCTTAACCGACTGAATATCTCAGTTCTTTCAGAGGGGTCTCTATCTGTGGTTGCATGATATTTAAACGTTACCCATCGCTTTATGTCAGCAAGTTTATCTAGTAGGCTACAGATGTTGTGCTTTTCTGAAAACTGTTGTTTGGATATTGTCAGTTAGGAGTAGGCCTATGTGGTACTATGGACATAGCATGTACCTATTACAGTAAACGTGCTCTAACAAAAGACCTCAGGTAAGGTTAAAAAATACAAAATACAATAATGTGACTATTTCTGGCATGGTGCGTTGGCAGCGTCAAAGCTGGCGTTCCTTGCGTCATGCTCCTCTTTGCCGGTTGCTCACGCATTTCCTTCTAAATTGGCCCATGACAACTGTCGTTAACAACCTCCGTTAACGAGCCCACTCCCAAACTACTTATGAGTCGACCAGCTGGGAAAATTACTGAGCTCACATCTTCCCAGGTACAAATGCATACGTACTTGTACAGGCGCTTTCTCTCCTGTTTTGGCCTTCAGAGTCAATTATATTCAACGGATGGAGGTTTCATTTTTATTAATATTAAACGTCCCAATGCGTTAGCTGATTAATTAACTAAAACTACCTGTTTCTTGGCGTGTAATTGATACATGACATACAGGAGCTTACTTTAGGGAGGGAGCCTGATTGAGAAGCAAGCTCTCTGAGAATCAGCAACTTTTACAGAAGGGACGTCGATTAAGAGGCCAAGATTCAGCTCTTCCAGTAGTAAACACAATAGTATATCTGAACAAATAAATGGTTTACAGTCTATTCTAATGTAAAAAGTAAGGATAGGCGTTGACCAGTTGGAGACTCAAATATATTAACTTTAACTCAAATTAATGTTCCTTTTTTTAATCTGAACATCTTCATTGTGGCGATTCTATTTGCTTTTCCTTGGCGTTGCAAAGCACAATCACCTAAAACAAGTAGCATAGGACAGGTGTATATGAGCGGTCCCTATTCCAGCAGTCTTGAAGCCCGTTCTAAAGGGATTGGTGGCTGCCTAACGACGCTGATGACGTTCTCGCTGTAGACACGTGGGCCGTGGTTAGCGGAGCTCACATAAACAAAGGCACATTGGAAAGACTGAGTAGTCGATGCCCGTATTCCCAGCTGCTCGCTATACCAGCGGCAAGTCAGTTTCGTGAAACCGTCTGATCGCTTATTGTGTTTTGGAGCTTTACAACTCGCACAGAGAAGAAAAACATTCACCCTATTCGTACATGGATACACTACAGCTTCTCTGATGGTGCCATAAGGTATGTTTAGAGGATTTTTATTTTATTTTTTTCCATTATTTGAAAGATCCGTTGCTTTCTGGCTGTGCCGCTTTGGAAGAAACATGGTAAAAGTGATGGTAAACTCGGGAATTAAAAATAACAATATAAATGTAAAGACATGTGACGTTTCGTTTTCGGGGCTATTTAATCTATCGGTTTCCTGTGCACTCGTGTGATTGATAATTTAAGGGGAATCTCGACCGGATGATATTGGGTCGGGTTTTTTAAACAGTTTGTTTTCTATTGAGATAATGATGCTAGCCTTGGTAGGTTTTTGGTATAAAGCGTTAAAACCTTTCTTCAACAATATAACCTCACCTGAGTGTGTGTTCCAATGGAGACGTCCATGAATGCGCTCAGCTGCAAAACTTTATTTGTTTTTGTACAGTCTTGAAACACTTGCTGGGATTAAATGATCTATATTCTCTATGTTGTGTTTTATGTTGCAAATTCTTGGTGTCAACACAATACTGTGCATCTGATTTATGTCGGTCAGTGGCCGTCAGATTCTGTAACTGTTGAGAGCGCGGTTTCTGCACTCTTGGAACATATGAGCCTACATCAGTATTGCGCAGTCAGAGTCAAAGTTATCTATTTTAATAGGGGGAGAATCCAGACAAAACACTACTTTCTTGAATCCTGATCCCAATCCGCTCCTGACAGCATCATCCATTTCAAGTATCTCCAAAATTACAGTCACACGACTGAAGGTATGAGAACTCATTCTTCACTTCACTGTTGTTGGATTTATAATATAAAAAAATGAGACAGTCTAGTGACAGAAGCCGGTTCAGAACTAATGCATGCCAAGAAAATGTGTATTAAAATAGAGACTTCTGCTTGCCCATTTCTTATTTTTGTAATTAACTGTACACATGATTAGCAAACACAAATAAATCACAAACAATACCCATTTCGACTTGTTTACTACTTTTGTTCACAGCCATGCCCTGCGTCCAAGCTCAGTATGGGTCATCACCTCAAGGAGCCAGTCCTGCTTCCCAAAGTTACAGCTACCACGCCGGTGGAGAGTACAGCTGCGACTTCCTTACGCCTGAGTTTGTAAAGTTTAGTATGGACTTGACCAACACTGAAATCACAGCCACCACCTCGCTTCCTAGTTTTAGCACATTCATGGACAACTACAACACCGGTTACGACGTTAAACCTCCCTGCCTGTATCAAATGCCCCACGCTGGAGAACAGCCCTCTATCAAGGTGGAAGACGTACAGATGCACAGTTACCATCAGCAAAGCCATTTGGCCCCGCAGTCCGAGGAAATGATGGCCCACTCTGGGTCGATGTACTTCAAACCTTCCTCACCGCACGCTCCCACCACGCCAAACTTCCAGGTGCAGCCAAACCACATGTGGGAGGACCCCGGGTCCCTCCACAGTTTCCATCAGAACTATGTGGCAGCGACTTCGCACATGATAGACCAGCGTAAGAATCCGGTGTCTAGACTGTCCTTGTTCTCATTCAAACAGTCCCCGCCTGGCACGCCTGTCTCGAGTTGTCAAATGCGCTTTGACGGTCCCCTCCACGTCTCCATGAGCCACGACAGCCAGGGAACGCACCGAGGCTTAGACGGCCAAAGCTTCGCTGTCCCCAGTGCCATCAGGAAACAAGCCGGGCTAACCTTCCCCCACTCTCTCCAGCTTGGCCATGGACACCAGTTGATGGACAGCCAGATCCCTTCCCCTCCATCCAGAGGATCCCCGTCTAATGAGGGTTTGTGTGCAGTCTGTGGGGATAACGCCGCTTGTCAGCATTATGGAGTTCGAACTTGCGAAGGCTGTAAAGGGTTCTTTAAGGTAAGGTGATTTGTTAGTCATGGGTGATTATAATTGTTGTTAAAGCTGATAATCGTGATAAATGATTACCTATATAAATTGCTCCCTATGATGGTCTAAGCTGCACACCACTGTCAGCTGTAGCTCAGCAGGTCTGTTGACAGACACAGCAGCGACAATAACCCTGTTATTATCCTAATTAAGGTGTAATTATTTGACTAATTTTTAAATGGTGCTATTATCTCATTCTTTTTTGGATTACTGTGGCCTAATTGAGAGGTGTTTGTTCTCACACACCTTTGGTCGCTTACCATGAAAGAGCCTCCACTTTAACCATGTATCTCCGCTAATTAAACACATGGTCAAAAATGCTGTCATGGAATTTAATGGTACAAAATACCTGCGGTTCCTTGCATACTAGAGAGTCAGTCCACAGCATGTTGTGCCCGAAACCCTACGCGCACATGGTGATAGCCTACAGATACAATCTGATTAATTTAAAATTTAAAATATTTCCTATTTATTTTACAGCGCACTGTTCAGAAGAACGCTAAATACGTCTGCTTAGCGAACAAAAACTGTCCTGTTGACAAACGCCGGAGAAACAGATGCCAGTACTGCCGCTTCCAGAAGTGCATGTTCGTCGGGATGGTGAAAGAAGGTAAAATACATTTGTTTTGCATTGTCAGCTAATGTCATTATCAATAAACACGAATCAGATTAAGCTGAAGATACACGATGGCATACACTTGTATTTTACCACCGAAAGTTACTGATTCAATATCAAAACCACAATTGACTTCTTTCAGTTGTTCGGACAGCCAATCTAAAGGGACGAAGAGGCCGTCTACCTTCGAAGCCCAAAAGTCCACAAGACCCGTCGCCTCCATCTCCGCCCGTCAGTCTGATCAGCGCTCTGGTTAGGGCCCACGTTGACTCTAATCCCTCCATGTCTGGCCTGGACTACTCCAGGGTAAGAATAATCTTCATTGCATATTCACTTAAAATGTCTAAAGAGAGAAAAGACCGTAACTGTATTTGTCTGGATGTCATTAATATTACGTTCAATTTAATGTCAAGCAATGATGCATAATGGACTTTTAACATATGAAAGGTAACATATTTTATTCTGTAAACTGCTTTGAAAGAGTGAGCTCCATAAAATACACAGGCGAGGATAACTGGAAAAAGAACACCCCTGCTCGAAATAGGCTTTGCAATTTCATGGGTTATATATTTTAAAGGACCTCATTAAGATCTGCCTAAATTAAATTCCAGTTCCAGGCTAACCCTGACTACCAAATGACTGGAGACGACACTCAGCATATCCAGCAGTTCTATGATCTCCTGACGGGCTCCATGGAGATCATCCGAGGATGGGCTGAAAAGGTCCCTGCGTTTGCTGATCTTCCCAAACAGGACCAAGACCTCCTTTTCGAATCGGCCTTTCTAGAACTTTTTGTTCTGCGCTTGGCGTACAGGTAAGGCCTCCAGATTGAGTCGAACGTGATAATGAGCAGCCATCTTTTAAGCTCTGCTGCGATGAGCCTCTTAAATCCTCATTTAATTGCTCGCGGTAATTAATGGCATTTTATTATTAATTACAGGTCCAACCCGGCGGAAGGCAAACTCATTTTCTGCAACGGAGTGGTCTTGCACAGGCTACAGTGCGTGCGCGGATTTGGAGAATGGATTGACTCAATTGTGGAGTTCTCCTCAAACCTTCAGAGCATGAACATAGATATTTCTGCGTTCGCCTGCATTGCTGCCCTCACCATGGTAACAGGTGAGAATGAAGCCTATATTTATTTTCCTTTTATTATTTTATCTGAAATAAAGTCCCCCTGAGTTGCCTACATGGATTAGATTAAAAAAATAGCATTTAGCTGAAGCAGATCTCAAGAAAGTTTATTAATTTCGTCAATGCTTTAATTTCAGAGAGGCACGGTCTTAAGGAGCCGAAGAGGGTGGAGGACCTCCAAAACAAGATAGTAAATTGTCTAAAAGACCAGGTTACGTTTAACGGTGGTGGTTTAAACCGTCCAAACTACTTGTCAAAACTTTTGGGAAAACTCCCGGAACTTCGCACGCTCTGTACACAAGGTCTGCAGCGCATCTTCTACTTAAAACTGGAAGACTTGGTTCCTCCGCCAGCAATAATCGACAAACTTTTTCTCGACACCCTACCCTTTTAAAACACAAACAGACAATGTCACACGACCTCAAAGAACTTCCACGGACTCTGAGTAATCCTGTCGCAGTTTTTTTTTTTTTTTTTTTAACAATCGGCGCTCTTTTACTCTTAACTATTCGCAAGCTACGCCAAGTCTCCTAATAGCGATCAAGGATCCATAATTGACCATTCAGAAGAGGATAAAAAAATAAACACCACCAACCGAGCGATAGGCTACCTGCTCTTCTATTTTCTATAATATCTCCTGTAAGAAAATGAACAACCTATTACAGGCAAAACTGTTCACTAATGATTTTCTGTATCTGATCTGGAAAGTCCATGATGAAGTTGAAGAATTTCTTGTAATTGCTATTCCTTATTATTGGCATCCATGTAAACAGTTAAATGTAATATAATCCATTTATATATACATATACATACGATAGATTTATGTGATGCGTCCAAAAACGCGACTTTATAAGATGTGTATAAAGCTCGTAAAAACATTTTTGTTTGTTTTCTTTTATAACGTGTGCCTATGTGTCTGTCAGGATTTCAAAGGAAGTATTTGGAAAAGGCAACGCATGTTGTAGGATTTTTATAGGCACTTGCTATTGAGGTGATGTCTATATTATACATTATATTCCGGACACTATGTAGTCTGCTAGATTTTATAAAAATTCGTAGTATGGAACAACTTTTATGTATGACACATGTGAAAAAAGTATATCATCTGTATAGGTAAAAAGGGACCCATTGTGTTTGTAAAACTGTCAGACATTCCTCGTTTGTATGTGTTGTATGTATTGTTGCTGTTTAATATAAACGTTTCTATATTTATTATTTTGTTGCCAAAAGCTACATTAAGCATGGTGCAATTTAAAAATGATTTCGAATCATTATTCATAATTAGCACGTTGTCTTTGTTTTCCTGTCTGAAAGACATCTAAGCAGTTATGACATCATTTCCCATCTAAGATAAAAGTATGTCATATCATATCAGTTTGTGCTGTACATCCACTGCCTTTTTCTATGGTGTAATTGAGTATTGCAATGCGTTCGGTGCCGATTCCGAAAAAAAACTCAATGAGAAAGAAATATTTAATGTTTACAAATAAAACTTCTAAATCATTCCTCTTGCTAATTTTCTCTCAATACGTTACACTGATCAAACAGATTAAGAGATGCTGACACTTAATTATTTTAATTGTATATGACAAGTCAACTAATATGCATATTTATATAAACTAATTCATAAATGCAGGTTTTATTTCTTAATATAACAGAAAATAATAAAAAAGTTAATTGGACTTTCTACATTACACAACTGGGTAACAATGACCCGATTATTGTCTTTCATTTTATTTCCGTGAACAGGGTACAGAATCTTTTCAGTCAGGAAACAACAGGACGGTGTTTTGTCATAAGCATGTGCAATCAAGCTGCACGATGGTGGCTATGCCTAGCAGCATAACACAAACAGAGTTTTCTGTTACGGATATTTCAACTAAAACAGTGAAAACTGTAAAATGTACCTCCTTCAAAAAGTCAAACGAATTAACGCGAAAACATTCAATACATAGTGTACTCTTAATTTGAAAAGATCAAAACAAAAGTTTTTACTCACGCTAGTGTTTCGGGTGGTTGGGCAAATGCTCCAGTGCGCAGATGGACTTTAAAGCGAAAAAAGCGACTTTAAAAACAAAAACAAAAAACAACTCCAGTCCATCTGTGAAAGTAGACTTGATTTTCATGCCTTTTTATTTTCAAAGGCCTACATGAAATAGAATGGTTTCAAAATTGTTTGTATCAAACGGTCTTCAAGAACAAGTGGTTGGCTACTTGGCTGGTCTTGGCTATGTCTTTGTGGAAATTAGGCTTGCGAAAGGAAGGCTACACAAGACATTGTAATGTGAAAACATTATTTTTCTTGAATCTAAAGAAATGCAAATAAATAGGATAACGAAAATAAATGATTTGTCTAGTAATCTCCCACAAAGCCTAATGATGACAGCCTTTTAGTCACAATTTGTAGTTCAATGACGTTGTAAAGAAAATATGAAGTATTTGGGAGAATTTTCTGAAGCCCGTAATATCAGCCTGATACAATATAATAATATATTGACTTGTATAATATAGAGACATTAATTTATTATCCTCTATGTGTTTGATATAGCATTTTCAACGCAGAAAATAATTTCTCGGCTACAAAAACTTATACTGCTTTCTGATTTCAGGAGTTTGCCCCATACTTTATAGTGGGATCATGGAACTTGAACGTGAGAAAACTAGAAACAAAATGCGATTTAGAAAGCGATACACTTGTTCGCATATATATTTCGACTTATACCAAAATATGGAGGTATGAGCTTGTAAGGGTATAACAGTATACTTAGAGATGGCATACTCCACAGAACTGCAGCTATATAAAAAAGACGGTGCCTAGAAAATGCCAGTGCCGTGTTTATTATCTTCGTTGAACTATTGTGAAGTATGAAACTTCTTAACATCTTATGCAGCTATAAGATATGTTGACTATGTGATTGCCCTTGAACATATCAATGTAGGATTAAAAACGCAAGCTTTTACCTACTTAGGCTTATAGCAAATTGTTACTTTTATGACATGCTTTATTTAGTTTTCTGTGTACAATGTATTAAACTAAATTCTGAAAAGATATTTGAATACCACAGAGAAGACAAAGTTGCTTTTGTAATGACAAACCTTAACAAACCTACATTTTTATGTTAAATTCCTGATGTAATATCAAAAGCTTCTCTGTGTAAAACTTCAGGGATTAACATGTTAAATTGTCAAATTAACACTGGGTTGGACTGTACAAAAAGATGATAGGGTTTTTAAAGCTTGTAGGGAGTATTGGTAACTCATCTTGACAAAAAAGTGTGTATGTGCCCGTGTCTGCAGAAGTGTCTGTCTGCATATTGTGTGCCTGCATGCATACCCCCCCCCCCCCCCCCCATGTATGAGTTTGTGTGTGTGTGTGTGTGTGTGTGTGTGTGTATGCACGCATGCATGCATATGTCTGTGTCTTTGTGCGCGTGTACATGTGTGTGTGCATCCATGCATGTGTGTAGGTGTGATCTTGTCATTCACAATAACAATGAGAACATAATAAAATAATGTTGGGAAAATGAAGACAGTTCATTTACAACAGTTCAGAAACTTTAACTATAACAGTTGAACAGTTTTGTTTAGATTAGTTTTAAGTTTTTTTATTTATGCATTTTTCTCAGAGCTGACTAGACAACTGAATTATTACACTGTCAAATGTACTACAATAGAGTCTTTCGATTAATCAGAGAATACCCGAAAATGAAGGCTGTGTTTATCTCATATCCCAGTACCTTGGGAGGGGGCATAACATCTTTTGAATTGCTGGAGCACAAGAACAGCATGTTCGCTGTGAAAACACTTGGCATCATCTTAATGAGAGCACTGCAATTGTTCTTGTCATGTTGCGTAATGTCTCTGGATAAAACACTGAGCCATTTTTCATATTCAGGATTTTTCTCCCTGCAAGTAGTGTTACGTGCAGAGAGTTAACCATCAAGTCCTGACCACTGTAGTTTGGAAATCTCCCCCGCATGGCCTTAAGGGCAACACCAAAGGCCCTCCTCTTTGTCTCACTCAATCACTTCTGCACGTGCACACACACATTTACGAGGATGCACGCACACACACGTTCCAACATACACACACACACACACCCAAACACATGCACGTATGCACGCACGCACAAATGCACACCAAGGCACGCCAGTTAACATATTCAAATGTTGATAATTCCATTTTTTGATAGACAGAATTCGGCAGTCTGATATTAAATTCGTCAGACGCTATCAGATCTCAAACCAGCGACTGCTACACACCCCTAATAAGCTTTTTTGTGGGTGCCATTATGATGCCCTTGCCATTCTCTCTTTGCGTCAGTTTATTTCTGAAATTACAATGATATCAGGCTCCAAGGCTATGTCTGCGGCTTATCTACAATGATACAATATTTATCATATGATCAACATGGCAGTGGTTGCTCTTTCCTAAAGTTCTCACAAGGCAATGGATTGAATAATTAGATCTTCAGTAGAAAATGCTAATTCCAAGTCAAATTACGATCACATTCAAAAGCGACTGTCTGACATTTAGCAGATCTGTTTCAAAGATGTTTCGCTGTGTCACAAGTTCATTTCTGTTGACTGAAGGTTCCATTTGGGTTTGGGGGGGGTGTTCATGTCTACACAATGAAAAGGGACATGCATATGTACCAAATACTCCTGTCAGGAAATACACTGCAACATCCATATATAGAGATTTTCAGGAACATTTTCTTCTCTCACAGACCACAGTGAGGATGTTTAATGTTCCTGTTTGTCACAACAAATGGAGGAAGGAAAAAAAAAACAGGCCATGAAGTTTTCCAAGTGTGCGTGTGTTCACAATGCACTTCAATGCGCTACAACTGTTCAATGCAGTACTAATGCAGTCAAGTACTTCAGCTGCCAAAAGTCAACCATGCAGTTGGCAGCCAAAGTGACTGACTGATTGATTGGTTGAATTCCCTCAACCACAGTGATGATGTAAATGATACACTGCAGACCTCCCTCCCTCTGCAGGGAAGATTGAAGACGCCAGCAGGGGGACGAAGCGCCAGGCTCCCCCCCCCCCCCCTCTCTCTTAAGTGCCCGAGTGGGTCGCCAGAGAGTTTCCAAATTATGATGGTCCAGGCTCGTTCCCCGGGATGACAGAGGGCACTTTCTTTTAAGTTCACAGAGAACAAAGCTGAAACACTGTCATTATTTTTCCAGTCGCTATGTATTTTTACAGGTGTAAAGCCACTCAGCTGAGGATGTCGCCAAGCCATCACGTCTCGGGCTACATTAAGGGGATGCTTGCTCTCCCTCTGCCATAGAATTACCAGGCCCTAATTTTGATTCACTCCACCATGAAGGTATAACATTTTCATTTTGTTGTTTGAGATTCGTAACAACATGCGATGAGGAGATTTAAAAAAAAAAAAATTTAATACTGTATATGTTTTAAAACTAAATTTTACAGATGGGGTAAAATGACTTTGAGGATGTTAGTAATAGCTTCTCTCATATAGGTCTCCTGCCACTTCAAACCAAGCAAGTAACCATGTAATGACATGTCTTGACCTTAGGAAATGGATCAGATGAGCACCTACGTTCGGCTATGACTGAGGGCTGTGACTGGATGCCACATCCTATCCTGTTAGATCAACAAAGTAGGAGGTATTTTGCCTGTCTGTCCTAATTGTGAGACTTATTCTCCATATCCAAGACTCCAATGCAAATGAACAGGCCATGAACTGAGGCCTTTTGAGAATTTATTTCTGAAAAGTATCAGCGTTGCCTTTGCTTTGGCCAGTGGCCAAAGATGTAGTATTTGCATACTATGTATAGGTTACGTTTCGTGGAGCAGAATTTATGCATATATGAGTAGAATTTATGCAGGGATATGCTAGAACACTGTTAATTTGCTTGTTGATGTCTCATAAGGCTGTATTGTGATGTGTGCGTGGGTATGTGTTGGTGTGTGCTTTTTGTGCGTTTGCAAAGTAGAAACTTCCTTTATGAGCCTCGTATGTCCCTGTTCCTTTTTTCTGGCTGGAGTGGAGTGCTTTATCATGTTCCTCTAGTATTGTTAATCATCAAACTGGGTCAGTCAGAATACTACCTTTACAAGGCCCCATCTCCGTTAGAAAAGAACTGATTAGGTTACCAAAACAGGTATGAAGGTTTATGCAAGCCTGTCAGGAATACACTGTCCTGGATTTCTAATGACGGGGTGCGATGAAAAAAACTAGGACAGAATAAGTGATTGAAATTAAAAAGGGACTATACATCATCAGTAACCTTCTTTTGAGTGTTACCTTATAGGGTCTCATAGGTTTGCTTGCGTTGATGTGTTTGGTAGGGATGAAGTGAGTGACTGGTATAGTGCAGGAAATGGGTTACCTTTATCTTATGAGAAATGCCTTTAAATGCTTTTCATGCTATTCAATATTTTACTGTCTGTATTTATCAGTCCATAGTTGCAAAAGCATAATTACACTGATGCACAAAGAAACGGCTCTTTGAAACTGACAAAGTAAACACAATTACACATGTGTACATTTACATGTATGTTAACAACAAAACCAGATCATGAATTGTGATACCACCAAAACTCCACATGCTGTAATCAGTATACGTTTATGTAAAGGCCAATGATTTGAAAACAGAGTTGTATCTTAAACATGTTGTATTTCTACGTGATATGTCTATGATCAAATCACAAATTTGAAAATCCTCTACACATAACACCTTGATTGGGGGAACAACAGCAGTAAGCCAACAGTCTGTTGCTGTGGAAAGTCTGAGTTTGTGCAGGCGGGGCTCGGTGAGACTCAGTGCATATGGAAATGAATGGTGGCCCTCGCTGTTTTACCTCCACACCACCTCTATCATTCATAGGACTAAACAGACAATCAATTCAGCAGTCATGTATGGCGAATGAACAGAACTGACAAGCTGTGAATGATGGGGGCCCGAAAATCAAACGCCGCTGTCCTCCGCCGCCCTAATGGCCATTACCAACTGGGACAGGCCCAGTAAAAGAGGTTAATCATTAGCAAAGATCCCTCTCGAGAGATTGACTGGTCCTCAGGCCCAGTCAGATCACTCATAAATATTTACTTCATAATAACAGCTGTGGGTAGTCTGTTATTGCACATTGATTTCTGATGGATGTTGTCAAATTATTATTTCAAGTGTGGTCAGCACACCAAAACGCATTAATGCAGGCGCCAGACGAGGGCTCAATTCTGCTGGCGATGAGGAATTATTCATGCGATTATACTGATTGAAACTTTACAGAGACGTGCACTCGGAAGAATAGACGGAAGCACAAATAGTGTAAGTGTGCGAAGCAGTGGACCACCTTCTATTTCATAGTCTGGGCACAGAGAGCTGTGGGCCAGCAACACAAGCACACACATAGACACACACACACACACACACACACACACACACACACACACACACACACACACACACACACACACACACACACACACACACACACACACACACACACACACACACACACACACACACACACACACACACACACACACACACACACACACACCTCCACTTGAAATGCAACATGCATCCATATCGAACATATTCATTCTGTCCTTTGACCTTATTGACAAAACAAAACAGGAAATTTCCTTTTTTTGGGCGAGGTGGGAAAAGTGCTAACGTTTCCTTGGGTGGACATGTTTCCGATTCAATTAGTTTTAATGAACCCAGCACTCACTGATTACTGAACTAGAAAAAAAACAAAAAAGCACCCGTAAAATGCCCACCGGTAAAAGCGGAGGTTGGGAGTCTTTAAGGAAGAAGGGATTCTTAGGATGGGGGAGAGTGTGTTTGTAAGTGGTGAAAAATGCCTCAGTCTCTGCAGTCATTCAGTGGCTTAAGAACCATTGAGTTGGATAACCAGCAAATGATGCATTAGGATCTCTCAGGCAAGGCCTGCAGTGGGGAAGGAATGCAGAGCAAGAGCAGATTTGTTACGTTCGCATTACCAATGAGTGGACCAGCGGCACAGGGGGAAATAAAGTAGTGTGTTTAATCACATTACACAAGTCTATTACACTCACGTTAGAGCATGGTAAATTACCAGAGACAGGGCACACAAATACAAGCCCAGTCCACACGTCAGAAGGCCAGATCAAATGTGCATGTATGTACTCTGGCCTTGAAAAGGATTTCACTAAATAAAATGTCTCAGTGGCCTAAAATGTTTAACCTACATATGCTGACAGGCTCTCGTACTAAAGCTGTGTGATAATGCTGGTTTAGCCTTGTTCTCTTCCAGGGCGTTTCTGGAGAACGCATTCATGCACATACAGCCGGCCTTCCTGATTTTATTTCATGGCTTTCTGATGTCCTTTTTTTCCAAGAGGTTGAGGTGCTGAGTGGACATGTTTCATTCCTGCTCTGTAATCATTTATACCACATTCTGTGTGATATAAACACCAGCACTTAAAAGGTCCCCCCACAATGTATGGTGGCCTCAGTCGAGGAAGTTACTGTGAGTTTTATTTTTTTGCTTTTAAGGAATAAAAATGATTGTTATGAATGGATGTTGTTTTTCCTCCCTATTTTGGAATAATAAAAAAAGCAAGATGGCAAAAGAGCAAAAGACCATTTTTTGTTTCAGCCAGAGAGAGCTTATGACAGTGATGGGCTGTCAGAGTCAGGATGGACATTTGTGTATTTCCAGACAAATCAGAGGTGTGCCCCTAAGATATTGCATCAACTTTGTCAACTGGCACATCCAAACAGAAGGCCCATGGCATATTCGGAAGGAAAACGGTGAAGGAAAAAAATGGTCCGTTTTGACATGCCAGACTTTGAAAGTTCAAGCAGAAAACCAATTATAATGAGCACCGCAAAGCCTGAAGCCCCCTCCCCCTCCCCTTTCCAGCCGCAGATACTAAAACATTAGAAAAATAAAGAAACAGAAAAAATACAGTAACCCACCGCTCATTGGTGGAGAACCACCACAGTAACCCACCGCTCATGGGTGGAGAACCACCACAGTAACCCACCGCTCATGGGTGGAGAACCACTACCTGAGAACCACTATGCAATAAATAGTCTATATTTGTTGCTTAGTTTCCCCGCAAACCTTATTCAAGCACAAATCAAATCAAGTCTGGATTAGAAAGTAAAAGAATGTGGTTTAAGGTAATCTATCCCACAGGAGCCACAGTCTGATTCATCAAACAAAGCTTAAGTCTAAAGTATATCTTATGCTCCTGTGGGGCTCTGTTCTGGGGGGAGGGGGACGCTGCAAATATCGCACATTATTGTGTGCTTACTGTCATATAATGCAAATATCTCACAGTGATTCATGCACTCATATATTATATCATATTGCGTTCTGTTGCATTTGAAAAATCCTTGGCTTGATTTTTTTCTCTCCCAAAGGGTGCATGATGGTGGGTCTCCAGCCACGTCTCAGCCCCCCTATGCAGGGTCCTCTGGGCTGGAGGAGGGTGGGGGTTTGTGGGGGGTCGGGGTGGTGGTGGTGGTGGTGGTGGTGGTGGTGGGTGGTGGGTGGAAGCAGACAGTGGAGCTCCAGCCCTGGGTTTAGCAGGGCTTTGTCATCTCAGAGGGAGATTAGGGACAGACACATGTCAAACCCAGCCGAGCCAGCCTCAATGAAACACCTGCCACCCCCCCGCCCCACCCTTCCACACACACACACACACACACACACACACACATAAACATGCCCAACTCTCAACCACTCCACTTAAACACTAAACAGCACACTTTAGAACTGACAGCGCACAAACACTCACTGGTAAGAGAGTGTGTGTGAGAAAATCTCATAAGCACAAGTGGTCTCTTAGAAAAGAGCACTGCAAACAAACACTCCGTGGCCACGGCACACCCACACATTCAACAACAAATAGAAAAATAAAAGAGATGGAATCGGGTTGACAGTAAACACACATCGCACTCGTTGTTGTGCGTGTTGTCGGTGCCTTCCTATCTCTGACAGGGCTGTGCTACGTAAGATATGGGCCTGGCCTTCAGCAGGACTCCTCAGAAGACGGATGGTGGCCCAGGAGGCCCAGTCAGCCAAAGAGGAACCTTCAGGAATATGAACTAGAGATCAGAGATTTTTACCTAAACAGGGGCAGAGCATTGAAAACTGGGGAAGGGGAGAGACAGCCTGAATCACTGACCTTCAGGCAATATCTCCATCCACACGGCGAACGGCAGACACGCACAATCCATCAAAAGGCATGTGAACTTTCTTTCCTCAAAGGTTCCCTGGATGGATCATACTCATCAGTTTGGATATGAATATTACATAGATGCAGCGGGCGCATTGTCTTCACTGTTAGCTTTAGATCATACTGTACGTTTCAGCCGCATGCGGATTGCAAATCATGGGCCTCTGAAGTAAAATAGACCTCCGCTAAATCAACATGCAGTCACACTCCTGGGGGGCTCCCACAGACCACAAACGCATACACTTTATATTGTTTACAGCAGACGAGATTCACTTGCGTCTCCCCAGAAGGAATTATATGCTTCCACACTCTCTGGTGTTTGGTTATGTATTTTCAAACAAATAAAAAACACACAGGTGTTTAGTTTTGTTTTTCTTACATATTTTACTCAGTAGCTTCACCCGTTGAACTGGTATTTTGCTTTACACAAAGGCTTTCTCATGTTGTTACAAATTTAACACACAAAAAAAGGAATATTGAAATCAATAAAATGTATATGAAATATCCAAGGTGTGTGTGTGAGCATGTGTGTGTGTGTGTGTGTGTATGCGTGTGTGTGTGTGAGCATGTGTGTGTGTGTGTGTATGCGTGTCGGGGGTGGTGGTGTGGTAGGCATGGAATTGCCCTTCTGCGGGTCCCCTGCTGAGGACTGGCGAGATCAGTGTTAATTTCCAGCCTGCCTTTGATTGGGCGAACCTGATTGGCTTGTGCGGGCGACACGGCTAGCACAGGTCAGTGGCTGGTGCAGCGTAGCATGAAACAAACAAATAGAGAAAGCCACCTCCTGGCATTCCACTCTCACCCCACACGCCACGGCCAGCCTGCCAGGGCCACCACACCGCACAATATGAAGAGAAAGAGAGAGAGAGGAAAAGAAAGAGAGAAATGGAAGTGGGGATGGAGAGAGGGATTGAAAGAGTGAGGGAGGAGATGGGAAGAAAAGAAACAGAGAAGGAGAACCAGAGCAGGGGATGAGGAGAAACAGGGAATAAAGAGGAAGACGAGGGAAGACAGGGAGAGGGAAGGAGACTAGAAGGGAACAGAGGGAAGTGGGAGGGAGGGGAGCAGAGAAAGGGAGGAGAGGGAGGGAGGGCGAGGAAAAGAGGGCGATCATCCTGTGATAAAATGGGGAAGATCCGTCTGATTATCACAGAGCCCGGAGGCGTGAGACAGACAGTTGGAAGTCATCTCAAAACTCAGGAGAAAAGAGGAGAGACAAGAGGTCACAATTATACCCTCGTAGGTGCACTTCCCCTCCTCCTCATGAACTGAGGTAATGTATTCCGTTAGTTCCTGTACACCCCGCACAGGGGGAAATTCTAATTAAGGGCGGGGGGAATTTTGACACATGTGAGGCAGAGATCAATATTTAGCACGGTAATCAGCAATTCCTGATGGCTTGACAGTGTCACTGTGTGTATATGCCCGCCTCTCTCTGTCTGTGTCTGTGTGTGTGTGTGTGTGTGTGTGTGTGTGTGTGTGTGTGTGTTATAACTCTCCATTATTCCCGGGTAGACTGGAGGCAGGCCGCGGCTGACGGGCTGACGGAGACCCCTCATGAATCACACGGAGCCATGACTCTTTTCGCATCTCCGCTGTCTCGCTTTTTATCTTCATTCATCCCTTTTAGGGGGGAAAAAGCTCTGTCAAACAGAGCCTGTGAGAGGTCCTTTAAGGCGGCTTACAGCCAGGAGGAGAGAGAGAGAGAGAGAGAGAGAGAGAGAGAGAGGGAGAGAGGGAGGCGCAGAAAACAATAAGAAAAATAAAAAAAAACATTGGCTGATCATTGCACCTCTGACACAGCTGTTTGTCTTTTTTAAGAAATGTGGTAGCAACTCTACAATGATGAAATCTGAAGTGAAGTGAAAATGGACAGACAGAATATTTTCCACTTTCCACTTTTTTTTTAAAGGCACATTTGTAAGATATGTAAGAATGTGCTATTAAAATCAATAAGCTGATACAATATTTGAGAAATTCAAATTGAAAAGATTATATTTGAGAAATGGAAGTAATGATAGTTTTTT